>NW_020230011.1:1276526-1299026 GCF_003227715.2 Harpegnathos saltator
CTTCAAAGAATCCGCGGCTCAAAGAAAGTCAGATATCTCTACGGTGCGGCTGCACAGCACGCACGCACGCGGCACGGAAACTCTGCTCCGGAAAACGAAGCTATTGTAATGGAAATTAACTTATTGCAATGTATATCCTGTATAGAGAAAAATATATTCGTAATAAGAGATACGCGTTTTCCTATCGGGAGAATACGCGGAAACGAGCGTAAACGAGCGATAGAAGTAGAACGAGCACAAAAGAATAAAGAAGCGCGTCTCGTGGGGCGTATCGTTTCACATCCAGCGCAACGACCTATCGTGATCATAATTAAGCGCGCGCCGTTTTACATGACAAATCCTCCTTCGCTAATTTGGATCGCGTAGCTGACAGAATTCAATTATTGCACTACTCTTTGTGATCGCGATTTTTATTCCCCTTTTGCCCCTCCCCTCTGTCTCTCTCTCTCTCTCTCTCTCTCTCTCTCTCTCTCTCTCTCTCTCTCTCTCTCTCTATCTTTTACTTCTTTCTCGCAATTGTCTTTCTCCAACTGTCTGCGGGTCGTTATACACTATTTTTCTATCTTTAAACTCTCGCTGAAATTATCTTGCATCTTCGGTTGCCACGCACTTTTCGTTCGATCTAACCGAAGTACCGAAGCTTTATTTTCATTCGTTTAACGTCTCAAATAAACGACATTCTCTTTGTTTTCGTTTGTTTATCTTCGAGCGAGCCTTTTCGAACTGATGGGTGAGTTAAACTCACAATCTGATCGACGTCGTCTTCCTAGGGCGATCCTTCTTGCTCAGCCCCTAGGCTGAGAAATCCGTTTGTTAGAATGTATCGCGGTAGAAAGGTTAAAGTTGGCGTCTCCTCTAGCACAAAGACAGCCCTTTAAGTTCTTCAATTTAGCTCTTACTACTCTCGATGCTCGTGATACTCGCTTTTGTAGCATGTCAACACGACATGATGCGAACGGTCGAGATCGAAAACCGCGTCGACCAGTTACCAATGGTAAAGAGCCAGTGGAATTAAGAAACGGAAAGAGAAGAAATTAGTAGCGAGAATCGCGGTCATGTCATTAACGTCGGTAGAATCTTTATTGTCTTTATTATATATAATGTTTGTTTCAGTAAATGTTAATTTTCCTTAACCCGGAGAAAGCAAGAGATACAAATGAAATGAAATATCGTGAGGACATACAAGGACTTGTCTTTTTAATGCTTCCGCTGTGTAAGGAGTGATCGCGATCAGACTATATCAGACAGCCTTGGCAGAGGAGAAGTGTAAACCCGACGACGAGTCACATGTTCCTATTCCCATATTACTAGTTTACTAGTTTAGTTTGTGTGTTTTCTTTTTCTTTTTTATTGACTACTATCTACAGTATATGGGATATTCATGGCAATGAAGACAGCATCGACGATAGAAACGATCAAATCTCACCGATAATTTTCTAAATCCATTCTTCCTCCTCCTTCTCTACTCTACTTTCTCTCTGTTTTGCTCATGCCTTTTGCATGTGTGAGTGTTCATTTCACTCAGATATTAATTCTCTTTTAATTAAATATGAATTACTAGCGTGCGTAATTAAACATTGCTGAAGAATGCGATACAAATGAAAATGAATACGGGTCTCTAATCGTGTATTGTTGTGTATATATATATTTTAATGATATCATATAAAGCAGAGAATAAATTTTGCAGTGACCTTTTGTTGGACGATCAATACCGACTCGCGGATTGATATATGTATGTGTGGACAAATAATGTTCAACAACGTGCGAATATTGAGACATCGTTGATTGCATTACTCGTAAAGAGATATATTGTACATGTGTGTGTGTGTGTATACCTTTGTAGCGATATATGATATATAAATTTTATATTGAACAATATGGTACTGTGCAACACTAATAAAAACATCTATTGAAATTGGATATGAATCTTTCTTCACTCCTTTATATTTGAAAAGTAATCTTTGGCAGTATTTCAACTTGATTTTCAAGTAATATCGAACGCAAAGAATAAAAAAAACTGTAATAAGGCGGGACTTTCGTGAAATACCGTTCTTAGTGTTTCATGAATAATGTGTCAAACGTCTTGCTTTAGCATGATTTATCTCGGAAGTTCTTGAGGATGAAATATATATCAAACGAATAAGTATGAGTACATTTAAACTTTATATTAAGAAATATCTCTCTCATCGTAATCGTCCTCTTGTTTATTTAGTTTTTTTTCTGTTTCAGTTTTGCAACTACGATATTCGCTTGAAAACGCTTTAATCACTAATCTGTTTAGACGGACTTTTGAACTTGTGATTCGTTTGAGGATTAAAACGGCGAATTTATTTACTGGCTGTTAAGTAAGCCAGTTCTCTCTCTCTCTCTCTCTCTCTCTCTCTCTCTCTCTCTCTCTCTCTCTCTCTATCTCTCTCTCTCTTTCTCTCTCTCTCTGGGTCGACAGTATATCCTAAACCGATTATGTACCTATGCTAACGTGTCGGCAAACAGCCAGGAGCGTTTTGCATAAGACCAACAGACATAAGAGAAGACGTGCTGTTCTAAATGTCAAACAACTCTGGTGAATCCAAGAAAATGGAATGAAAAAGTTCTTGACAGTTTGAACTGTCAACTTGACCTTGACTCGTTTCTTTCTTCATGCTCTTGAAAATGGCATTCGCATTGTGACGTTTCCGTCACGGAACATTTTACTTGGGCGCGAACGTACGCGCCCCATATCCCGTATTGTTTGTACTATAACGACATTACAATAGTAATGTGTAAATATAAAAATGAAAATTTATGTTTTTGTATTTCTGTATTATTTTAGTAAAATAAGTAATGTAATTTCAGGGAAAATAACCGACTCCCATGTGAAAATAAGAGAACAGAGCGTTGATTTTCCACTCTCGATGATTTTTTTATTTTTTTTCTCCCCTCGTTTTTTTTACTGCACGACGGTAGCGAGGGAACATTAAAACTTCTATTCATTACCCCTTTGTGGAAGTTGGAGTCTCCCGAGAGATCGTTAAAAGGATATAAAACATTTTTTCTCACGACTTCGTAAATTTCAAGTTTGTTCGGAGAGAGAACTCCATCTTTTTCTTTTCTTTCTCTCTCTCTCTCTCTCTCTCTCTCTCTCTCTCTCTCTCTCTCTCTCTCTCTCTGTCTCTTTGTCTTTCTTCCTTTTCCTCTCTCCCTCTTTTACTTCACCTCTCTCCTTCATATTTAAGATAAAGCGGGAATGAAGAAATTGTCACAGCTGTTGAATTTTAACGCGCTGTATTGTATTCGCCGGGTCAGCCCAAAAATCTCCGACAGTCTCTCTGAGATCTATGAAGAGGATCTAAGAATCAAAATTCAGTTCACGCTTTTAGGGTCGTCCGCTTCGGACCCGAGTGTTTGAGTTCCAATTTCCCGCGCCACCAGACATCTTACGCGCAACAATCGATACCTCTCACCGATCTCGGCGTCGGGAGGGTTCTTGGTTCTTCACCGCATCATATCCGCTAACATCGCACGATATCGCATACTTCTCTCTCGCGTGTTGCTCGCATTTTTATTGTAAATACTGGCTGCGATTGCACGCACGCTCTGCGGCTCTTTCTTTTCTGCAGCGACATCCGTTCGATTTGGTCGGTCGGTCGGTCGGTCGGTCGATCGATTCTCAAATCGTGAAACGGCATGAGAAATCGCGTCAGCTACGAGGGAGCGTTAATGACTTTCCGGCGCGATATCGGTGATCAGAGGCCATTCCGCACGACGTGCGCCGCATCTTTCGCGGCGAAGCGAAACACGACGGACCTTCGAACTTTGATAAGGATGTCTGTAATTACGACAGAGTCGTCGGTCAGCGCGCCGCAACGGCTAATCTCGCTCGCCTCTCTAATTACTATATCTGTCAGTCGCGTATTACAGAAGAGCAGACGGACGACGACATGCGCCGCGGGCGTATCGGCTGCAAAGTCGCAGCAGCCGTGCGCTCGAGACAGGGCTTAATTGTACCGTTCTCATATCGACATTGACACGCCGCGTTCTCTCTCTCTCTCTCTCTCTCTCTCTCTCTCTCTCTCTCTCTCTCTCTCTCGCTCTCTATCTCTCCGCCGAACGAAGGAAACGACTGTGTCGGACACGCGTCGGGATCGCGTCGATGACGTTGTCGCAGATTTCCCGAACAAGAGGGGAGGGGGATAATAATTCGGCGGATAAATATCGATGGCGTGCGATTCCCGCGCGTGAATGCCTCGAGCGTGACAGGGCGAGCGAAATCCATTTAGGTCTCCCCGATGTAACGCCGAAGGGTTCGGCGGGACGGTCGACGGAGAAAAACGTTTGATTTAATCTGGACACGTCATAACGATGAAAAATGGAGCTGACAAAAAATTCGGTTGATCGACAATTCTCTATTATGCAGGGAAATTTGATGGCGGTTGCGCGCGCGTGACTCGACTGGAATCGAGTGGCCTTCTGAATATCGAGTATCGAGGGTTTAATATAACGGTTCACGGTATTACACGATTGGACGCAGGACAGCACCGTCGCCTCGCCGTCGTTCTCACGGAGGATACGAACGAACTTCAGCCGCTCCTAGCCCAGCCGCGCTGCTGAATGCTGCTGAAGGTCTCTCTCTTCATCGCGTTCGGCCGACGAGAAAGCGGATTAACCGAACGCGCGCGCTCCGTTCCGTTCGGAACACGGAACACGGAGCTCTCGCAGCGAAAACGACAAAGGCTCTGAAAAGGCTGTGAGAGAGAGAGAGAGAGAGAGGGAGAGAGGGAGAGAGGGAGAGAGGGAGAGAGGGAGAGAGAGGAGAGAGAGAGAGAGGGGGGGAGGGAGAGAGGGAGAGAGAGAGGGAGAGAGAGAGAGAGAGAGAGAGAGAGAGAGAGAGAGAGAGAGAGAGAGAGAGAGAGAGAGAGAGAGAGAGAGAGAGAGAGAGAGAGGGAGAGAGAGGGAAGTTCTATTTGTAGCGCCGGCGCTCAACACGTGGTCACGTTACTTCGTCGTGTGTGTCAAGGATGAACGTCATCAATCAGCCGATCCGCGGAGCCGTATATCAGCCGATCCGTGCCAGTTCTGGTTCAATGTATCTGAGAGATACTTGGTGTGCGGGGGGAAAAGGTCAACTATCATGATGGCATATCCTTTGCCTTGGCCACGGGGTAATCCAATCCGGCCGTGTGTCTCTCTCCTTTTCTCTTTCTCTTGCCCTACACGTTGCCTTACATCTGCGCGTGCGCGTGTCTCTCCCTTCATGCGCCATAAAACATGTAAGCCGATAAAATAAGCTTTCGACCTTGAACGTGGGACTATGATAAATGCGGCCGCTGATGATAAGCCGCTCAGCGAGATGAATCCGCGCTCTCGGGCGCGACCTCGGGTCTCGGCGGGTCGGGCGCATTTCGATCTTTTGGAGGAGCGTATTTCGACCGCGAGAGGAAATGAATATCGCGCGGGAATCGGGAATGCGCCGACGATGCCGTCGGGGGGAGGGGGGGGGGGATCCGGCCGTTTCACCAGATATCGGGAATACGCGCGGGCAGAGCGTCGTTGCAATTTTTAGTGAAGGGAGAGAAGATCGATGTAAATCGCCGAAGGTACATAGGTAAAATTGCTCCCCCTTTATCTCGCGCTGACCAATGTCGAATATCGCAGCCGCGGCATTATATGTCATGGTACTTCGTAAATAATAGCGCGACGGGAAAACTCCCGATTTTCAATCTCCGTGCGGCAACGTGAGTAGGAGGGGAGAGCGAGAGACACGAGGCTCGTGTCCGCGACATTTCGTGGTGCGCTGCAACGTGCTTTATGAAAAGTTTGCTTGGCCGCTCGTAAACCGACGACATATTGGCTTCCTTCTTCCCGTGTCCCCCCTACCGCCCCTGTCATCGTATTTTCTCGAGTAGCGCGTACAAAGATGGATGCGTGCCTGCTAGAAATTCGATAGCCGTATCGTTATTCCTATACGCCGCTCGCGATATAACAGGAAGGGGTGGTTGGGTCGAACATATCCGACCGCGTTGTTCCTTTCAACGCGGCCGTGTAATGTAACGGCGCTCATATATTGATTTTCGCGAACGATTGACCGATATTTCGTCGGGATAGAAATTGGAAATCACTGTGGAGATTAAGGACGTGTTCTGTGTGTGTGTGTGTGCGCGCGCGCGTGCACGCCCTACCGATTAGACGTTTTATCCGAAATTGAGGGCGGTTCTTCCCTCTTGCTTCTTGAATAAATGATCGAATACGTTGGCTTGTACCTTAATATCGTAGAAAGATATGAGATATGCGTTAATATTAATATGCCCAAATACGTAATTACAAGCCCAAATAATAATAATACGTACCTGGAGGATTGTTTTTCGTTCTAGCCGAATATGAAAAGAGAGCTAAAATTTGCATTCAATCAATTTTGACCTTTCGCATTTTACTGCTGCGTGCGTTACTTTGTCGGCCCTGGCCGGTATTGGCGCTGACAAACATAATTTAATTGTGTCCAATGTAAAATATATAATACATATATATTCGATAACGATTTGTGACTTACTTACAATTAACTGGAAAATGGGAAAAGAATATTAAACTGAATACGTGACAATTATCGCGAGGCACGTCCACGGTTGAAAGGGATTTTATAATCGATTTCTAATTTTTGCTGCAGAATTACGAAAAAGAGAGGGGGGAGGGTAATATGCTTTTCGCACATGCGTGTTTCGCATGTAACGAAGCAATTCACCGCGCGAAGGACGTGGTGACACGTCCTTTTTTATGATGACGAATGCTGCGGCGGTTGCAGCGTCCTGCGAAATCTCGGCGAAAGTTGCGGCAGGAAACCGCCGGCGGAGGAAACTGTTATCGCGAGTGTGTGAATTCTCTCGCAGTCACGAGAGTGCAATTTATAACACACATTCCTAACACGCGCTCTTCGAGAGAAAACATATGTACATTTAACATACATACTAGTATCCCGGAAACGTTCGCCAGCTGGCGAGGGATGAAGGGGAAAGTGTGTAGAGAGGATTTATAATATATACATACAATATATTTCGCTACCTCGGTGGAAAATGCTTCTACTTGGCTCTTTGAGCCGACAACTTAATAATGAAAAGTTACGGGAAGAGAGAACTCTCTCCAGGAGAATAGGATCTAGAGAAGAGGATTATTACGCACACTAATTAAATAATCAGTCAGTCAGTCGCTCGTCGTGGCAACTTTGTTGCCACTTGACACATCAAGTCCCCCTTCCAACAAGTTCCAAAAGGCGAAAAACTCGGCGGTAAAAACAGTTATACCGGCGAACTCATTTTACACGGAGGCACGGAGGTCTTGATAGATCTTGATATTTTTGAAAAGACGCGAGATTTTCCGCTCTGCGGGAACGGCCGAGGGAGCGAAATAGTGTATCCACCGAAACCTATCGCGACGAATCGCGTCGGATGGGTAGTTTTAGAAGGAAAAACGAAAGAAGGGAATATGTTTATTAACGTTTCCACGTATCGGTATACGTACCTGTACATCTAACTTTTTCTTTACTTCTCTCTCCTTTCCGATTGATTCGGACGGTTCGTGCTTGAGCATGCATTATCAATGTAATATTGAATATAATATACTTTATCATCTTTCGTTCATCATTGCTCGCGCGAAAGTTCATCGGTATCCCACCTTGCTGTCCCCTAGTCGGGTGAGGGGGAGGGAGACCTGTTATTATTTCTCCAATCATGTTATTCCGTATCCGAGCAGAGTCCGGCTATTGTCTCACGTCGATTATACACTACAATGCGTGACCTTGAACCTTCAGCTTCAGAATACGTGTTTTTTCATATTTTCATATTTTGATCGATCTCATTGTGACAGATTTAATTAAGCGGGCAGATTGATCGATTTCGTTTTGCCAATTACGTTACAAGTGCGTCGATGTGGTCGAACGTAAACATCCTGACGAATCATACAGGTTACTCTAACAACTCCTACTCGTTTTCGCGTTCATAATAATATACCTCGTAGTTTGGGAAATAATTATTATATTCCGACACGCTCTTCAGGGAAACAAACTTGTATGTATGCATTTACGTACTACTACGTGTGCATATCCCGAAATACCCGCTGGCCCGAAAAACCTAGCCGTCTCGGGGTGGAAAATGTCGCCAAGCGTCCGTTAAATCTTTCCATTGGCCGTTTTCGTGGCCAAATGACTCGTAAAATTGGCGATTCCCCCGTAGTCGGGATTTGGGAAATTATATGCGGCGCATCGCGTCCGGTACCATACGCGAAACGCCCGCTTGTTTCGTAAAATACTCGAAATAGAGAACCGCGAAATAATCCGCAACACACTATGAATAATAAAGTTTGAACGAGGGAAATACGCGAAATAACGCAGAAACTCGCAGAAATTACGGCCCGATGGCTCGCTGGCTCGCTGGCTCGCTGGCTCGCTGGTATTCCTCGCGCTTTCGATCGGAAAATAAAAAGCAAACAAATTGAATCTCCGTGCATTGCGCAAATGCAATTGCGCGTATAAAATTTCAGCCGTTTCGGCCCTCGCCCTCGCGGCCAGCGCTCTTCCCCAACCCAACGTTCTCGCTGCTGCGTCGCCGTCGCCGTCGCCTGCGCTGCGCTGCGCTGCGGACGCAATTGTGCTAATATACTGCCTAGCTAACACGGGGTGCGATTATGCATGGGTCCACTTAATCAGAATGTGCATAGCCCTTATCTGGGCACAAGTTAGCGTCGAACGTCAATTACTGTGTTCCGGCGTGTTTCGCGTTATTGTATCGAATGCCCACGAGATATTAATGAGCGGCTCTCTCGGCCCCGCCCGGCGCGGCCGTTCGCCAGTTGGAGTTACGGATCGGCACGCATTTCGACGACCACCGTCTACGTTATTAGCCGCACATGCGTATTACATTAGCCTAATGTACCCACCCACAATTATTCTCCTCGAGCCTTTTACCGTAGCGGCATCCTATGCTATCCTGCCCCGACCGCGGCCGCTCATGGGCGATGGATTCGTCTTTTGCGCGTATCTCTATATTCGTCTCGATTGTTCCATTGGACGTGTTCACCGACACGTAAATTAATCTCGTTCATTGTACGCGGGCGATTCTTGCCGATCGGCGATTGGTTTGCCAAAGATACGGCGGATAAATCTCACTCGAGACGCATGTATCTTCAGCCTCTCGCGGTGTGACTTTCAAAGCACAGTAATGCCTAAATTAGTGAGACGCGTTAACGTGTAACGTGTGTGTGTGTGTGTAAAGCTGCGCAGATAAATGCAGGCGAACACGTAGCGCGTTAACGCGTTGGGATTGGCACAAGCCATTTGATTAAAGCGATTTTTAAGCGATATCCATAACGATAATTGATGAACAATTCGCTTCGAGTCGGTCGGATTAAACTATTAATGGGAATGGTCACACCGATGCGCGCGACGCGACGTGAGACGTGATGCCTTTTAAGATTCAGCAAACTTACTCGCGACAGCCATTAACGGCTAAGTTACCGGAGAAATGTTTGCGGTTCATTTCCAAGCCTTGTTGGCGTCGCTTCAGCGTGGCGCATTGTACGGCCGACACTTCGGCGACGAGCGTGAAGTTCAGGCCCGCCTCCCTCGGACGTTTGCGTCACGATTGCGAAGATCTGCGTTTACATAACGACCTCGCGACACAATTTTGCACATTCGTTCGCGACGATTTGGCATGTTTCGCACGATCGCACGTGCGATTTCGTGCGCTCAAATATTTCGTAAATAATATGCGCGCATTATCCGCGGCTTCTTACAATTTCTCGTATAACTGAGCGGGAAGGAAAAATATGCGGAAGCCTCTTGGCGAGAGGCCTCGTAACGACGTTGACCTACTGAAATCACGCATATCCCGTTGATTACTGGCTCCCGCTCCCACCCGGCATCAGCATCTCGATCGTGGTGGACGTAATTTCGTAGCGAATCGTCTGTTTCGAGTCGCCGTTTGTTCGAAATTTACGACATTATATACGTATACGAAATACGAGGCCGCATTTCGTCCCGTATTTCCGTGAGAATCGAAAGCTCTCAGTTCGAGATATATTTCTCTTGATTTTCAACGGAGCCTATTTTTGAAACGTAAACGACGGAGTGAGGTCACTAAAAATTCATTAAATTCATTAATTCATTTTTAATGTGTATTTTCTGAGACGTTTTAATATTACGTATATAGGCATATTACATTATATAATTTTCGAGGTCCCAAAAACCGTTCCCTGTTCCGTGCTCTTTTAAGATTAACGCTGGCACAATTCGCAACTCGCAAATTCGGAAAGCGTGAAAATGCTCGGGTCGAATGCTCGGGACCGAATTTTTCGAAACATCGGAATCCTGGCCCTGCTCAGCCTTGCGAAGCGGGATGAGACGGGACAACGAAATGATTCGAGTCGAGTTCAGATTTCTTTCTTTATCTTTAATTTGGCCGTTTGTCGAGGACAAGCCACGTTCGTACGATCGAGTGAACGAACGAACGAACGAACGAACGAACGAACGAACGAACGAACGTTGCCATTCGGCGAAAAGTGTTTTCTGATTATCCCCAGAGTGAACGATAAAGTTTCGTCTTGATTGTACGAGCGAACGATTGGACGAGCGTTTTTCTGAGACGACGACAGGAACACGTTCCTGTCGTTCCTGTTACGATCTGCTCTGCTGGACGAGGCGGCGCGCGGCGAGGGGACGATAACACTTATCGATCACGTAGTACGGTATTCCGTCTATCCACACATGGGAGGATCGGAGAAGCATCATTAAACGAGTATTCGGTAAACACTCAACTGTGTACGCTCACGTTCAATATTTCACTAGACCAGCTGGCAGAATTCGCCATCCCTCTTCACTTTGCAACGATCGTCCTTTTTTCTTCCCGTTAAACTCCACTCCTTCCCCTCCCTCTTGGCTTGTAAATGTTCGTGAAGAACTGGGAAGCAAATACGAGTAAACGAATGTTGCGTGTGAATCCTACGTTACGTGCACGCGACTGTTAAGCGAGCCGCTAAAAAAGTTACGGAAGCCGCGTTCTATTAAGCAGAAGTAAAGCAAGCGCATGCGACGGTTGGATCTGGAACGGCGGATAGCTCTATTAAAGTATGCATAAAACGCACCGTGAAGAGATATATACTTTACATACAAGAAATCAACAATTTTGTCAACGTTTTCGTAGCCTTTGTTGCTACAGTATACGCGCCACGAAATCATCCATTTGCGCACGCGCGCGCGCGCGCGTGCATGCGAACTACTTTGAGGATTAAAGAGTTAGCTCTGGTGTTTGAATTAATTGAAATTAAGTGGAGGCAGACGGAAAAATTATTTCCTGCGGAATCTTGTTTTCGTTAGACAATTTGAATCCGTTTCCTTTTCCAGATTTAATTAAACGCGAATGAATGCAAATACGGTAGAGCTTTTTGTGAATTTGCTACAGTTCTGGGCTCTGACACTCGTGAAAATTTGACATCATGCTCCATATCTACTATGGTACTCCCTCTTCCTCTCTCTCTCTCTCTCTCTCTCTGCCTCTCTCTCTCTCTCTCTCTCTCTCTCTCTCTCTCTCTCTAACTCACTCTCTCTCTCTCTCTCTCTCTCTGCCTCTCTCTCTCTCTCTCTCTCTCTCTCTCTCTCTCTGCCTCTCTCTCTCTCTCTCTCTCTCTCTCTCTCTGCCTCTCTCTCTCTCTCTCTCTCTCTCTCTCTCTCTCTCTGTCTAACTCACTCTCTCTCTCTCTGCCTCTCTCTCTCTCTCTCTCTCTCTCTCTCTCTCTCTCTCTCTCTAACTCACTCTCTCTCTCTCTGCCTCTCTCTCTCTCTCTCTCTCTCTCTCTCTCTCTCTCTCTCTCTAACTCTCTCTATTTCTCTCCCTGTACCCATTTTGCGCGAAACTTTTCGCACAACTTGATGGATATGACAGATGTTGTTACGCTGTGGTGCACACGAGTATTAATAATATGTTCCCATCGCGCCCATAGACAAACAAAGAAAGATATCGAGTTCGCGATTGTGATTAACAACTCCTCGAGATCTCTCCGTCTGCAACTCTTCTGGCTGTGAGAAGGACATGCAGGACACTTTGTCTCGTGTGATGCCGCATGGTACCGTGCGTGTGGATCGATCTCGTAAAATGAGTAATGTTTGGTCCAGAGAATATCTCGCATTTAATTTCGCGTTTAATTTCGATCTCGTATTTGATGCTCGATAAGCAAGGGGAAATCCTGAGTGTTCGATAAAAAGAAACTCGGGGAATTTGATATATTTAAAAGAAACTCTGAAATTATACGAGACTTGACAACACATTGTTCGTTGATTTTATCGTTTATCCTCGCTTTAACGCGATTTTTATTACATTATTCATGCCATTCGTCGTTTCCTTTACCGTGTGATGAATACGGTTTTTTGTCTTTCTACGATCGCCGTGCGTTCGGGCGTTGTATCAAGATGTGCTGTTAGAGAGCGGAAAACGAGACGCGAAGACGCGCGGAAAATGCGGTAGATCAAACTACGCGTTATTACTGGTTAAACTGCATGCATTAGCAGCTCGTTTAAGCAGGCATGCGCGAAGTTATCTCTCTCTCTCTCTCTCTCTCTCTCTCTCTCTCTCTCTCTCTCTCTCTCTCTCTCTCTCTGCGCATAATGATTTTCCCACAGTGCCTCTTGATATTCCATTCCCGAGCGATGAATAATTTACTTAGTACCTTATCGTTAAGGTACTTATCGATCTCCGGCGATGACATGTCACTCGATTATAGCGAGTGAATATAAATTATTCCGCGCGCGTGTCGCGACTCTGAAGACACTCGCTGAATTTTCCAGATATCCTCAGTCGGCCATCTCGATGCCTCGTAGCGCGCATTCGCAATTCGAGGATGCACACACATTATGCATACAGATGCTTGCAAAAATTCGTATGACATTAGAGGCATTTTTATTTATTAATAACAATAAATTGGACATAAAATATTTTAATCAGAGTACTGGTCGTTCTTATCGGTGATCTTTTCTTCCAAGACCATCTTTTTCTCTTTTGGAACTCTTTTCCTATTGCTTTCAAATGGCGGGATACTGTTGAGTCAACTCGAAATTACAACTATTTGCAATTCTTCTTTCATGTTAATACTTTCGTCCTTTTAATGTTTGGTTTGGTTTGGTTTGATTTCGTTGAGCAATGTTGTGCTCCACTTCGTTTGGACGACCGGAACTTGGCTTGCCGTTGACATTGTAATCACTATTCCTAAATCGTTTAAACCATTTTTCACGGACAGCAGCTGGCACAATATTTTCCCCTCATTTCTCTCCGAATCACGTTTCTAATTGTTGCAGTAATTTCACCTCGATTAATACGATAAAGCATGCAATAGCGAAGATGAACTTTATATTTGGTCTCTTCTTCAAGTACGCGTCAAGTACATGTTATTTTGTTCGGAACTATGATTGTCAACCATCAATTCTGATCGAACTCGATAACTAACTCGATGGAAAAGCTAGAAGGCAACTTCCAGGGAAACAATTACTAAGTCGCTGCTATAGCTATCTATCTATCTGTGACCTTACGAACTTTTGCAAGCTTTTAATAGATCATCCAAATCTGTCGTCTTCGTCACTTTAAATCAAGAGGAAATTATATAACCTCACCATCTTTCTGTGCTTCTGATGGCCACGTTGGAACCATACAGGATATCAGTCATATCAGTGATGAGTCATATCAGACAAAGGAGCAGACAAAGGAAATAACGTGAAAAGTTTGTAGAAAGCGCAGTGTCGACCGTCTCGCACAGGCGATTTTGCGAGGACCAAGAGAATCTGCACGCGGAGGATCTTGTACGGATCGATACGAGCTATTGTGGCAAGATACGTATATTTACTCGCTAAAGTTTCCACGAGATTATTATCGATCGTTTAATGGAGTTCCGCTGTAATACTCACGTGTGCTGTGCAGCGAATTCTGCGGTGACAGTAAAAACTAGAAGGAGGAGAGACCTTCGGACGAGACGCGCGATCGCGTTCTTCTTCCTTTGGAAATACACACAGTCTATCCTCCGATATGCGACACACGCGCACGTGTATTATTGGATTTCGTTTTTGTATCTCATGGTGTAATCGCGCCGACTAGAATTGATTCCATCCAACCCAACTCAGCTTGGAGTCGCGTAAAATTTTCCTACGTGTACTCACGCAAAAACATAATTTTTCGCGCTTATCGTGATGAAAGTTAATTTCAAAATTGCTTCGAAGAGTACGCTTCGAAATAAAACGAAAAATTTGGTTGCGGCAACGAGCGAGTTGCACGAAAAGAAACGCGGCATTGTTGGTATTGCCCCGATATATTGGTAAGCCGCACGATGCATGCATTTCCATCGGCAAATAAATCCTTTCTACGTGAGCCACGCAAATTTCATTGATCAACACTGCACTCGAAAATAAACAGCCGCATAAATAAGTGATAAACTACCCGGCACACGCATTTAGTTCGACGCCCGTTGGATATTGCTCGCGGAATCGTTTGCGCGTTGTTTGTGTGCTCTCACCACCACTCTTTATATCCAGAAAATCATGGACAGAAAACATCTGTCCGGTGTTTTTAAATGACACGCTGCTTTGTGGAGAGTGCGCGTGTGCAAATTTTATTTTTCGCTGTGTGTGTGTGTGTGTGTGTACTTCGTCTGAAAAATTCGTGACGAAGATATTCCCGCGTTTTGGCTCCCGCGTAGTCGCGTTTTGAGTTTCTCTGTGTATCTTGTGTCAAAAGTGTAATTTTAACGAAGTTATGTCCCACTTTCTTTCGTTATTTAGCTATGAAGTATTATATCCTGTCAACACATACACATATGCAAGAAGACGAGGAAAGCAACGTGACTTTGTGTAGCGTCGGACACTTTTTTCTCACAACTTCCTTTCCTCTCTCTCTCTCTCTCTCTCTCTCTCTCTCTCTCTGCCTCTCTCTCTCTCTCTCTCTCTCTCTGTCTCTCTCTCTCTCTCTCTCTCTCTGTTACGTTTACTCGATAAATGTTTTGTCAACGGATCTCTAAGAAAGGATCTCTTATCTTTATTGCGTCTTAGACACTCAGAGGGATCGCATTTCCCATGATCTGCCACTGGACGTGCGTCTCGCGGTTTTCAAAAGATCTACATCGTTCACTGATAATTCGGATTTCTCGAGATTTTGCTTTTAATAAATATTCCACTTCGTTCCTTCTGTTTGATGATGCGTGCAATTAGACTCGTGATTTTGTTCTCAACGCGAGTCAAGAAAGTTCGTTGAGAGAGAGAGAGAGAGAGGGGGGAGGGAGGGGGGGGAGAATCCGATATATAACGCTTTTCATAAACGGCTGTTTGGCACAAAACATACTCATACTGTTATTAAAAATGGTGAGCGTAAACGTCAAGGAGCTTCGCACACCTCACTGTATGGACAGTATGGAAATTTAAAGCATACATGCGTGTACACAAAAGGAAGAAAGAGGGAGGGTATAACGCAATGTATCTGGGTGTACGCTTGCTCACATTCTAACAATGCCGAAACGAATTCATTTCTTTGCCCCGCCTTTGAACTCAATAAAGTTTCACGATTGATATCGGCAACGAAATATAATTTATTTCAGTCTTTTTTTCACTAAAGTTTTCCAATTATCAGGGCCGGGTAGTGGGAAGCTGAATATAGCGCAGATAAAGGTCGTGCGCGACATGTGAGTAGTGTAAAAATGAACGCTTTTTTCTCTCCATACTTTAGCGGCAGATTTTAGTTAATCCTCTTACCTGTAAAATTAGGCCTATTGCGACAGTTCTTCGATAACGCGAGCTCTTAAATGGACGTTTTTGCTTAACCGCACACGCAAGAGCGTATAGAAAATTCTGCATTGAGGAATTCAAGCTGTGGGCGGGATATCTTTGAGAAACAAAGGCACAGTAATGCGAACGGATTAATGTAAAATGAATAATCCCTGATTGAAAAAGGAGTTTCAATTAACTGGTTCTTTAGACCGTTCTTTTATCGGTCATTCAAAGTAGAATTTACAGTTTCAAGAGGACCCGAAGAGAGGAAAGAGATAAAAGAGTCACGTCACAAGTGGCGTCGCGAAACGTGTGTGAACGAATTGTCTGTTTCAGGGTCCGTTCAAATGAATTCAATCAATTTATCCTGGAATGAATTCGTCTGGCTGCGAATGTGCGAATGTGTTTGTTTGTGTATGAAACGATTTATGAATATTTTATTTACTAGTCGCGCAAATTGCACATAGCATAACTTATATCTCGTGGAAAAGATGTATACAGGCATTTAATGGGAAAATCTTGTTTAGAAGAAGTACATAAAAAATTCTCTGAGATAAGAGCAGCGAGATAATGGATAAAGCCTCTCGCTTCTTTCGCTCGAGTCTCGTTGGAACTCGTTGGTTGTATATAATTATTTAAAAGAGGAATATACAATCCATTTAGGAAGTTTCATAAGCAGCTGTTGCGTTATTAAAAGCTCGACGACGATCGTTAAGCACTGTCGATGGTAATTCGTGGATTAAAGTATTGGCTCGGAGAGGAACAGGTCCCTCTTCTCTCTCTTGCTGTTAGCGTCTTTGAGGAATGTTCTTGCTGAAAGACGCGGTCTCCCCTTAGACAGTCGAACGTTATTCGTTCGACTATCCGTGGAAATTTCCACGGGAGCTTAAACATGTTTAATGTAACTACGACGTCGGTTTCACAAAAGAGCGAAGTCTTTCTGAAAGCCACAGAGAGGATTGGAATATTAAAATTGAATGCACATTTACAGAGACCAAGGTACGACGTGTGAAGGTTTTATTTACCGTCGCAAATAAAGAATTAGAATTATCAGAGGTTTAAGCGATTGTTAAGCGCGATCACTGAAGAAGCGTCGGAGTTGTTCATACCTTCACAACGTACCATGATCAACTCATTGTACTATCAACGTCATTTGATCCTAATTATCAAGGGACAATAATCACGAACATCGTGATTGTATTTTCGATACGTATTACGGTAAACGAGACAATTCTTGAGTATTATTATCAATTCTGCATTTGTACATGTAAATCGCACTGCTGTTATTTAACCTCTCTCAGGAACGAATGAATTATGAAAACTGGGAATGAATAATTTAATTTTTGAGTGACATCTGTCGACGATACGTATGACGAGTTTTTCTCTCCTTTTTCACTTCAATTTCGTTTCAAAATTTATTTGGAAACATTCCAAATATTTATTTGTGACCATTGTGCTCTCTGTGTCAGTTTCAACAATGTTCGAATTGAATAAAATAAAGGAAAGATAAAATAAGAAATTAACGTACTCATATGCATGTCGGTACGCATGAAGAGATTGGACGATTGTAAACGTCCAGACAATAAGTTTACATAATAAGTTTAATATTGTTTGTTACTTGATACTTTTCCCGCGGCATGTACGTATCAAGCTTGAGCTTGAGCATGTAACGAGAATTCTTTTCCTCGTGCTCCTTCAACTTTTAACTGGAGTGTCAAGTGGCAACGATGTTACTGACGAGCTACTGATTACCGATTTTATTTAAGTACACGCGATAATCCTTTCTTCTCGAAACTTCTGCCTCGGCAAGGTCCTCTCTTAACTTTTCGTCATTAACTTATCGGTTCAAGGCTCCGTGGAAACATTGCGATAAAAATTGCCATAAAAAATTGCCGAGGTTACATTTAATTGTACATATATATGTACACACACACACATTTATTTAATGTTGAAGTATCGCAATTATGATGATGACGTTAATTAAATTTCCGTCTAATTGGACGTTATTAAGATTGGACGTTAAGTCAAGTTGAATGGTTGAGTTGTGTCACTCTCGTTGCCAAAGTGCCTGCTTGTTATTCTCTCTGGAGAGGAGAGGAGAGGAGAATTTATATTTTTCATCTCTACATATTACGAGGCCTCATGAAAAATCTATTATGCAGTGGAGGATCTCTCTTCTCTGTTGACTCTAGGTCTTGTTACTGTCTTGTTAGGTTGCGCGACTCCATTTTTGATTAAAGTTCGTCGCGTCACTACAGTAATTAATAATCCAATAATAAGCGTGCCCGTGTATGTTCGATTAAAACTATCGATAGCTTGACAGTTTCGTGGCAAAGTTCAGCGTGTACGCGTTACCGCGTTATTAAGAGTAACTCATACACATTATTTGCACGTATGTCAAAGCTATGTACACGCATGAAGCCGTGTAACAGCGCGCGCGCGCGCACACGCAGGTTTTCCAATATCCAAATTGGAGTTATCTGGAGAATCGGTGAACGCGCGCGCGTTTCGGCAGCAGCCTTGATGCACGATCGCGAGCGAACACGTCGTGCACGAGCAGTAATTAAATGAAACACCAGAAATAACACGACCCGAGCTGCAAAAAGCAGATTTCAGGGTGATTTCTCGAGCGAGTTTACGAATGAGAATACGAGAGGGAATAAAAGAATTCGAGAATCTCGCGCTAATAACTCCAATCGTATTGACGTTAAACCCACCTTTGCAATTTTTGTTTCGCGAATACGTATCGGGGCCGCGTATGTATCGTATTGCATCGAACAATCTGGCGGCAGAAGGGACGCCCGCGTCGCGAAAAAAGTTCGCGAGACGTCAGCGATGAGAGAGATCGGGGCGGCACGTCAGCGATAAAAAATTGAATATCGCAACGGGGGAAGGAAATCGCTGAGAGCGTACATGCTTTCGATTTCGTGACGGAAAATGTTGCGAACGATAAAACGACGCTTCTTATAGCGTCTGGCTGTATTTTACGAGGATACAAGAAAGCAGTAATCCTTGTCGTAAAGAAAACACACGCATAAACATACTTATAGCGCGAATAAAATTCACTCAAATCCTCGCGAATCCTTTGCGGGAACATCCCTTCTTGCGCGTTCCTGCACGTGGAAAAAGAACAGCGCCAGCGCATGTGCGCGCGCACGATATGCAATACGCGAATAATGTACACGTGTATTAAAGCTTTGTAGTGCGCCGAACTACAGCGAATTGACAACAAGCCAAGTGTTTGACTTTGCGCTCAAACATAAGCGCGATGTCGTAGCTGGTTAATTATTAAACTGAAAACCTAAAGTTTGCCCGGGTCGTGACGCGATTCCCGGATACCGGTTATTACTAAGTCACTCCGAGAGTCATGTCGCAGAACATTGCGAGCAATGCCAGTGACGTTGCATGCGGATATGCGGCTATATATGTGAAAATGATTCCATGTTAACGCAATTACGCAACTGAAGTCAAATTGTAGTACGATTTGCACATTTGTATTCCTAATTTTTCTCGAAATGTATTTTCATCTAACTTAACGTCGAGCAAAGTTTCATCGCTTTATATCTATATATAAATACACACACACACACACACACACACACACACACACAAAGCGACGCCTTTCTTGTCGTCTAATCACTCAGTCAAGCGCCTTTATATATAATTTTCTGATGATGCAACGCGATTCAGCTCAGCTGCTGCTAGTTTATCAGCGAGCGCTCTATACGACGACCGTTCACAATCGTGAGTTATCAATCCGCCAATATTAAAGGGTGCCAATCAGTCGACGATGCTCGTTAGTACTTGCTTACTCTTTCTTCGTCAATATAGCGAAATGTAGGGAGCAATACTTTGCGGATTTTTCTTTGGACGAATCTCTCGACTCAGACGAACTGTGTCAGCGTCGTCATTCGTCGCTGAAATTAATCTCCAATCAGACGTTCTCTTGTATCAAACGGGAGACTAGGAGACTGTGAGCAAAAGCTTCGTGCAAAAGCTTTGAGCAAAAAGTTCTGACAATATCGACGGGAAAATTATTTCCATGAGGAGATATTCTGGCGTGCATTCATTCCCTCTGAACCGATATTTTACCGATATTTTAAGTACACTCCTGTATTAAGTTTAAATTTATTTCACATCGGTCATCCCAGCTGAAGTGAATGGTTCTCCTCACTGTAGATTGTTGCGATGTATATCGCATCGGAATAAAATAATCACTAATTACGTGGTATTTCAATTCGTAGGACATCCTGTCTCGAGATAGGATAACAAGTCATGGAACAGTATGAAAGATGGAACGCTAAAAAGAGTTTTTTCTTACGCGCGTACGTCGATTCGGTTGCTCGAATTGGCGTCTCATTATCGCTAATTCTTCTCGTTAACTAAACTAAAGAGACAAAAAGAAGCCAAGGAAATATACAGAGTATATTGAAATATCCACTTGAATCGGCGGAAAGAGCGACACGTTCGGCGGAACGGTTAATGTCTCCGTGACAATGTCATTTCTCTCCTATTTTTCGCAAACCGGTAGAGGTCTATCTTCCAAGATTCGCCGTTAAGAATGAATTACCTGACTGGATGAATTACACTTCCGGTCGCGACAATACGTTCACGTGTTTCAACGGGCTTTTTAGCGCGTTTCCTCCCGCAGGTTTACAGCAGCTCTAATTTATATTTCACTCGTAATTCAAATGGCACAGAGAGAAATTGAAGACGATTGTTTTGTCTTCTTTCCTCCCGTTTTTTGTCCGGCAGCAACGACTGCTCGAGCAAACTTTCCGCTGCAAAAATAATCACACATATCCGATTATTACTCTCGACGTACGTATTAAGCTCCAATGATTACACGTCGCTCGTTGGACACGAAGAACTTTGGTGTCAGTGCTTTGGTTGTGATACCGCGCGGACGGCAGGCGGATGAGTTTCGGCAAAATTGCATAATCACGTGATTTATGGTCGCTATAAAATTACATAGAAAACCATTTTCGGACCGTTTGTGAGAAATAGCTGGCGCACAATTGGCGGGGGGGGAGGGGGGAGGGAGGGAAGGGGGAACAAGCGGTCGCGGTTTCTTTTCTCTTTTACCCGGACCGTTATATCTTAGCTACTGCAGTATAAAAAGTTCCTCGTAAATTCAATTATCTAAAATTTAACTGGGCCTTTTTCTCCGGCATAAAACTGGTTAAAACGCACGCAAGTAAAATATTGATCGCGCATTATCTTCGTGTTCCCTGCGTTATATCGTTTAGCGCGAGATATTCGTTGCTGCGTTCATTTTCTGTGAATTGATAGCGCAGGGTTCGTGTGCGAACAGCGGAACGTGACGAAAAGCCAAGGGAATGAGAGAGAGAGAGAGAGAGAGAGAGAGATTTGATTTAACGAGCTTTTGACACGTTAGAATTAAGAGCGGGAGCAGGAGAAAAATTTCAATGGAGGCTGAAGCCCCGCTACGCTACGCGAGAGGAAATAAATTTCTCGGAATAACGAGGCTGCGACGGCTGTCGGATCGACTTCTCGCCTGTCGGATACGCTCCATTTTTCGCCTCGATGGCGATGAACGTGCGGACAACGATTGACTCGTTTTCGGGGGGAAATATACCGTCTTTTCTTTGGAGGGAAAAAAAATCCGCTGTCACATTGTTTGTTTACGTTTTCTCACGTTTTCGAGGATCTCGTCATTCTGGAACGTGCGTGTCAGTTGTTATTGATAATTAGTATCTGACAATTACTATAACGAGGAACGTTAGTTTATGTTTAGGAGAATTATAGCGGAGATTTGATTAGATAGATCCAGTTAAAACAGGAGAATGTTCGGTAAGATAAAGGGGTAAGGCAAAGATAAGGGAACGTGAAATCGCATGTGTTCGCATCGGTTTCTCAAGGGAGGGATTCGGACACATTAGTGACACAGCAGATCGCGATAATTCCCTCTTCGGTACGATATCACCGTACCGATTTGTCTCTTTAAGTGAATCCC
Source organism: Harpegnathos saltator (assembly GCF_003227715.2). NCBI lineage: Eukaryota > Metazoa > Arthropoda > Insecta > Hymenoptera > Formicidae > Harpegnathos > Harpegnathos saltator. The sequence goes on from NW_020230011.1 coordinate 1,298,258, forward strand.
GAGTCAAAGTCACTACAAAGAGCTGTGAATTATTACATCTTGTGCATGCGAATATTAATTGGCTAAACGACCGAACGACAGAGGACAAGGAATTCTTATAAATCTTATAAAAGAAAATAAGAGGAAACCGTGTCGCGCACATGTATGAGAGCGCTAATGTATGTTAGTCGTATTAGCTTCCCGTCGACGGAGATCCGAAGTCTTACGGCTGTTCTCGCCCTTAAAAATAATCCCTACTTTATACAACACACAACAATCTCGCGCGCGCGAGGTAAATCGAGTTTTCCACTTAGCCTCTGATCCCTCCTCTGACGTTCTGTCGAAGGAGATGCGCTACTTCAGCGGGCAGCATTCAAGGGAGCAGCTGAAGGGATTTTAATTGCTGCTATCGATTTTCCCCCAAGACGCCGGGCATATATAGTTTTATTCGTATATTTGCGGCCGGCGCGAGATAGCGACGGAGATAATATCAGATAGTAACGGGCATGCACTCGACATCCACGTGCGTATATGCCCTCGATATCTCGAGACCTCGATATCAATTCAGATATCCGTGATGCCGTTAATTGCATGTGGGTAGCGCGAGTAATCCAAATGGGCATGCCATCATAGTGATACGGATATATACGATAACATTTCGAGGCTCTTAACGATTGACGATCCGCGATATTAGTATGTATCGGCGACGAGTCCATCGGGAGAACACGTTGATCGATCGCCAGATAAAAGTTTCGCTTTGTCGGACGGTCCGATTGTATTCAGACGCATA
>NW_020230011.1:1301526-1326400 GCF_003227715.2 Harpegnathos saltator
ATCGCATCGAGACTCGGTCTTGGACTAGTCGCCGAGCCGAGAGAGGGGATAAACTCTTTCCCGAAGAAACTCTGATCAGAAGTTACTGCGTTTCGCGTTTTTTTTTTTTTTTTTAACATTTAATGTATAACTTTGCCTTTGTAACTAACGTTCAGTTCAGTTCGAGATCGAAGCAAAGCGGAAAGATGAAGTTTTGTTGCGTGTGCGTCTAATCGCGTTTCTGATTACAATATGCGTTCCGGTAAAACTCATTTTATTAATCATTGTTGCGAAGACTGGTATGGAAACTTGTTTTTAATTATCATTTCATCTTCTTTAGTCCTGATGCCGACAACATGATGGTAAAAAAGCGACGACGTGAAACATGTCACGCGATGAGGAGCGTGTCGTAAGCGCGATAAATTATTCTCGTAAATGCGAGTACGTACAGTGCCTGCGCGCGGTTCGGTTCAACGTCGACCGATTGTGTTCGGAAAAGTCCGTGTACTTTACGATCAAGTTTTCCAGGGTCCGCCTGAAAAGCGATCGGCAACTCGGCAAAATGACGGGATTGTTGCGGGGCGTGTATTAAGGGAAGTTTCTTGCCCTGGGGAAGTTTGAGGTGCGGTTTAAGTACAAGTAAACTTTGGACATTTGCAAGTTACGGCCGTAATGACAGGCTGCGCGTGGCGCGTTTAATGTCCGACCCGGAACTTTCTTCTCGTCGATGTTCGGTATGTCTTTAGGTTAGGGCTAACTGAGTGTCTTGACATTAAAACGGTGTCTCGCGAGACTGGCCGTTGTGTTGACTGGCGCGCGTTTTTTACGCTTTTTACGCTTTTATATGTTTCAAACTTCTCGAAACATTTTGAAACTTTTGCGAATACAATGCTTAATTTATTCACAAATGGAGCGCGGCTTGAGTGACTTTCGAATCCTTTTACCTTGTTTTTCTCACAAAAAAAAGGGAATTTGGAAATTATTCTACGAATCTCTCTCTCTCTCTCTCTCTCTCTCTCTCTCTCTCTCTCTCTCTCTCTCTCTCTCTCTCTCGTATGTACTTAAATATAAATTGTTGATGATTGACATCAGAGTCGGGGGAGGGAGGAGTTGCGCCGTTGAAAAGTTGCGGTTGAAGAGGAGTAATTTTTCACTGCAGAACCTGACGCCGCTTTTAATTGGTTTGACTCAAGCTCGATTGGTTCGATTCGACTCGAAGGACATGGCAAATAGTTTCTTTACTACCACAATTTGCTTCGGCACGATTCGCGTTGGTGCTTGCACGATATTCCCCTGCGAACGAGAAAGGTATGTGCGGATCAAACGCTCTGTTTTCGCCACCATCAATATCTTGTTGTTGTTGCTGTTTACGACGGATACATCAGGTGCTTAGATGTTTCCAATTTCAGTTGTGTTCCGTCTCGTTCAGGCGATCAGAATGTGACTTCTCATTGACATCGTAATTGCCATTTTTAAATCTTTTAAACCACTTTTCGCAGGCAGCACAATAGACTCAATATTATCTCTTCTCACAAAGGTCTCACAAATCAGTCTTAATTGTTGCGTAATAGTTTCGCTTTGATTAATGTGGTAAAGCATGCAATGGCGAAAACAAATTTTATCTGGTTTCTCCTTCTATCGCGTTAAAAATGTGACGTTTCGTAATTATGAATTGTTAACCGTCGATACTGATCAAGTACGGCTAACATTTCACAATTGGAAAGCATCTTAAAGGAAAAGCAATTGCCATGTCCCTGTTACAACCATCTGTTTGCGACCCTATGTACTTTTGCAAGCATCTACGTAATACATGCATACACATGTGCAAATACGCATTTGCGTATCTTATTCGTACAAAGTTGCATCCTTGAATCTTCTTTCAGTCAGCGTCAGCAAATGTTGCATTCTTGCGTGCAAAGCGCGCAACGATTTTGACGCACGATTGGCTGGCATCATCGTTACGCCTCTTTCAACTGCGCGCGCAAAGCTGAGCGATCTTTCCGGGCAATGTTAGCCAGAAAAATATTAAGTTACGTACGTAGGCTAACGTGGGCGGATAGGGGCAGTTAAAGGCGATCATACGAACCATAACGAATCATACGTGCAATTAAATAATCTGTATGCTCGCCAAAAGCGATATTAATCCCCGGCGATGTGACAAACGATAAATAATGCACAGACGATAAATAACATGATATAACCGCGGTAGAGAATTATTAATTATTTAGCGCACGTTTTACGCGGCGCGTGTTCGCGATTCGATTTGGCGGCAAAGACCGAGTGTGAGGCAGCAGCCGGTGCTGTCGTGAAATTCTACTTAAATCAAAGGGAGAGGTCAACAGTGTCGGCAGGCCCAATATTCTCGCTGCGTAATTACACGCCTTTCGACATTTTGGAATTGCGTGCGTAATTTCTTTTTCGCAGACGACAATACGGTGCGGTGAGACGTGCGAGAAAGAAAGCTTCCGATCTTTCACCTCTTGCTTAAATTATGCGTGCCTTTTGCTCAAGTTACATGTTGATAACCATAATTAGCGAAGCTTACGCGGCTTTTCCCTGAATTACGTGCAGTTTGTTTTACCAAGGTACATAAGAAGAGGACGTCATCTTGTGAGGCAACGTGTCCATGCCTGCTAGGCACGCTAAAACCCGTTCTCCTAATGTTCCAGGCGCAATCCTTTAACCCTTTAATTCTAGTTAAGCGCGGAGAATGATGTACCGCTTCATTAGAGAGAGAGAGAGAGACGCGGCATTTGCGAGAGCGGTAAACAAAATTGCCAGAGTACCGCCTCGCGTTGCCTCGTGGCAAGGAAGGGGAAATCGCGTATCTGTGTTGTATTTTCTATGTCCTCGTTTCTGTCATCATTTCTGTCACTTTTACGAGACGAAGAGAGTAATAAAGGGGAATAAAGAGGATAAAGGGAAAGAGAGGGAAAGGTGGGAGAGAAGAAGAGCAAGAGTGAAGAGAGAGAGAGAGAGAGGGAGAGAGAGAGAGAGAGAGAGAGAGGGGAGGGGGGAGAGAGAGAGAGAGAGAGAGGGAGGGAGGGAGAGAGAGAGAGAGAGAGAGAGAGAGAGAGAGAGAGAGAGAGAGAGAGAGAGAGAGAGAGAGAGGGGGGGGGGGAGAGAGAGAGAGAGAGAGAGGGAGAGAGAGAGAGAGAGAGAGAGAGGAGCAGATGATTGAGTTGTCCGTTATGTTAATATTGTCGAATCAAGGGCTAAGAGGGCTTGTTGTCTGTCTTTCTTCCCTTTCTCTTTCTCCGTACGAGATTGAAGCGTTAAGAGTTAAGAATTGGTGCTCATAGAGACCCGATCAAACCGATCCAACGTGCGAGCGAACAAACGCGCTCCATAGCCGTCCAATTGTGTAAAACGGAGGGGTCGATTCGATTGCGCGAATTCTGTACAATTAGCGATCTAACTTTCCGAGCCCGTGCGGTCGGCACGGCGAAGTTCACTGCATTTCGGATACGGGCGACTATAGGTAATCTCATAGAGGTATCTCGATTATTTCGTCCGGTGCGGTATGAGCGGTCGTTAATCGTATGCGCTTCATTTATTGCGGAGCATAGGCGTTCTCGCAAGTAACCCGGAGGGGTCCGTCGCTCGAACGCTTGGAACGAGAGAAATGAGAAGCCGCGGAGACTGACTCTTTCTTTTATTCTGCTCTCGATATTGTGTTGATCTGTTTCAATTTCCTCCCGGCGCATACGACCCGCGACGACGCTAGTAATTAAGTCAAATAATTTCACGTTGTTCTGACGTGACGAGTTAAACGTAAAAATATTAAAGCTTTTGTTGGCTTTTTTGTACTTTTCTTTCTCTCTCTCTCTCTCTCTCTCTCTCTCTCTCTCTCTCGAGCACATGGTGACTCGTGAAATAATTGTAGGTAATGACTCTCTGGTCGGTGGATCGAGTTTTATTATTTGCTTTGCGAAAGAAAACCTCTGTCGTGCGAAAATTAAGTCCCTTCGTTCGACGACTTTATTTTCTCGACATTTTAACCGTACGAGCCTCTTTTAATCTCTCTTTCTCCGCCACTCATGAGAAATAATTCATTAGGGAAATCAGGAAAGACGTAACACCAGTTAGATAATTTTAATTACTCTTGGTAGGTTTTATTATGCTTTATTCTCTGTCTTTCTTCAGTTCTGTGTCTTACGGCCTTGCCGTTGAATTATAAATGAAAGGCGACTAACGTTTAATAAATTATGACTTATCGTTTCTCTCAGCGTTTCATCCGCAGTTTCCCTTTACACGTTCGTTTATTAATTTGACATTCGCATTCCAATTCTCCAAGAGGATCGCTCATCTGCGGTAAATCTGCGAGAGACGTTCGATTACGGAAGGGTTAAACACCCTTTCGCACGTCCTTGAAAGGCGTTCTAAGCAGAGTTTCGTGTTCCGAACTCTCTGCAGACAACCGTCATCGTCGTCGTCGTCGTCGTCGTCGTCGTCGTCTCCAAGTTCACGCTGTCAAATGCTGTATTAAAATACTTCTTCCAGGTAATAGAGTTCTTTGCATCTAAATATGCGGAGGTCGTACGTCGTATCAGAGTTAATGAAAAAGTATCGTTATCGCGGTGGCTCGTAAAAAAACATTTTCTCATTTATTCGTGTAGCCGTGCCTTTAAGAGGCGCGCAATTGCGGATGGGTTGAACCTCCAATAACGGTACTCGCCGCTCGTTGAGAATTAGGAGTATTAAGTTGTCGGAGATAGGTGGGAGATAGGGGGAGAGTCAACGGCTTCGATCGAGAGAGAGAGAGAGAGGAACAGAGAAAGAAAGAGAGAAAGAGAGAGAGAGAGAGAGAGAGAGAGAGAGAGGGAGAGAGAGAGAGAGAGAGAGAGAGGGGGGGGAAGGGAGAGACAAAGGTAGAGGGTGGAACGCACAGAGAACATGGGGGGCGAAGCACTCATGTTTGCTTCCATGCTTTTCCGTTGTTTCTAACGTGAGCGAGAAAGAAAAGAATGAAGGAGAAGAACAGTGCCGGCGAAGAGTGCAATTTGCTGCACGAAAAACGCATGATGGTAACACAATTATGCTCGACCGCTTTTGTCACGTGATAATACGTGATAATAGTGCCGTACGGTCTCTTAACTTGATGCGAGAGACGAACGAAACGATTGTTTCTAATTAGCGGACGGAAAATTACCGTTCGTGCTTTGGTGAGCCGCATCGTTCGCAACCGTCATCATATCGATGATAGAAACGTGCGAAGGATTATATCGGTTCACGGACGAAGCGCGTCGCTTAGTACTACCACGGCATAACGACGAAGCTTTGTCATTTTTCTTTCTATTCCCGTCTTTGTCTTCAACAACGATACAACTCGATGCTCTTTATGAATTTATGAAAAAGGTTTCGCGATTTCACGCATCTCAGCAACCCGTCAGATGTTTCGTTTTCGCGATTTTGCGACCATTTTGTGCGTAGCGACGCAGGGAACGTAACATGTTCTAAATTGTATTCAGACAACGGTTACGACCCTAGGATAATTGCAATTAACGTCGTCTGATAACGTCGCGCTATTAATGCAACGTATTTAGTTGTGGCAAATGTTAAAGAGATTTTTATGTTAGAATGACGTTTGCATCGATAATTGTTTTGATGTGATAATAAGTGTGTTGTGAACACACACACACACATATATTAGGAGTACAAATAAGTTTTCGCCGTTTTCTATCAAAAATTAGGAATTTATTGTGAAAGAACGGTACATTACGTTTAAAGTACATTTAAAGTATTGTCCATCACTAGCCACTACTTTTTCCCATCTTTCTGGCAGCATTCGGATACCACGTCGGAAGAACTCTTCATCTTTTGAGGCTATCCACGAATCGACCCAATTTTTAGTATCTTCATATGATGTAAAACGCTGCTTAGACAGGTCATGTGCCATCGACCGGAACAAGTGATAATCGGAAGGGGCGATGTCTGGTGAATACGGCGGGTGGGGTAGGTCTTCCCAATTAAGTGTTTCCAAATAGGTTTTGACCGGTTTTGCAACCGGTCTTTGGCCGAGCGTTGTCACGTAGGAGAATAATTTTGTCGTGTCTGGAGTAGTAATGGGCGCGTTTTTCCTTGAGTGCTCGATTTCATTAATTGTGTTCGGTAGAGAGCTTCAGTAAATGGTTTCGCTCGGTTTGAGCAACTCATAATACACGACACCAAGCTGATCCCACCAGATACACAGCATGAGTTTTTTTCCATGAATATTCGGTTTGGCTGTCGATGTTGAAGCATGGCCAGGTGGTCCCCATGATTTTCTCTTCTTTGGGTTATCGTAGTGGATCCATTTTTCATCACCAGTGACTATACGATGCAAGAAACCCTTTCTTTTATGCCTGGCAAGTAGCATTTCACACGTGCAAAATCGGCGTTCAACGTCTCTCGGCTTCAGTTCATATGGAACCCAATTTCCTTGTTTTTGAATCATTCCCAACGATTTTAAACGATGTGAAATTGCTTGTTGAGTCACTTCTAATGTAAGTTCTTCTTGCGTTTGGCACGAATCTTCCTCCAATAATGCTTCCAATTCCGTGTTTTCGTATACTTTCGGCCTTCCACTACGTTCTTTGTCTTTCACGTCAAACTCACCGTTTTTAAACTTTTGAAACCACTCACGACAACTTGGTGAATTTAAAGCAGTCTCACCATATGCTTCTACAAGCAATCGATGCGCCTCAGCTGCAGATTTCTTCAAATTAACGAAGTAAATCAAAAGTTCCCGCAAATGACGCTTATTCGGCACAAAACTTGACATTTTCGCACGAAAAAAATTATGTGATGCTGATATGAAGTCACTGATACTTCAAGGTTATATTGTTACCAGATGTCCAAACTTACGATATTACGTTTTACATCTGACAATTTCAACATAACCTTCTGGTGGGGCCATCTTTCGTCAAACGGCGGAAACTTATTTGTACTCCTAATATATATATGTATGTATATATGTATGTATACATGTACATGCGTGTGCGTGTGTGGGGAATCAGAGATTTGCAGTATTAATTATTATGACAGCCAGTAGTTGCTCCAACGTCGCAACGGTCGCAGTTATAATTTTTGTAGCACTGATCACGAACATAATAATTTCTATATAATTATGATAATGTAGCACATTGACATAACGATAAGTATTAACCGTTATTTCGATATCGTAACAATAATTGCTGCGACAACGAATGCACACAAATGTTATTTGTCGCCGGGAAAGTCAATTGTGTGCTTTGTAATCGTGGCAACGATTGCGCCACGGTTTAATTTGGACGTGAGAAATATTGCATGAAAAATCTTGCAATTACGAAGATGTGAAATGTAGAGAAGTTGCGGAAAACAAAGACGAGACCGCGACATCAGTTTATCCGGCCGTGAATTAATCGTCACGCGCACGCGAGCAACATTTTTCGGGATTGCATGACATACGTTTTAAAAAAATGTCGGCGCAATCTACACGCTCACGCGATATCGACTAAATTTCTATCTCTATTTGTGCACTCCTATTTGTTTATTCTCTTTTATTTGCATTCGTCATTATATCGGGTTGAGAGGGCGCGTTTGTTATACGGTGATGTTATTTATTTCTGTTGCGCGTAGGATATTCCTGCGCGCAGTGAACTGGTTATATTTCAATACCCACGTGAGGAGCACTTTCAATGCGAGAAAGATTGATTAAAAAGTTACAAAATTCGCGGAAAGGAACGCATCGCTGCCACTACGACGACGATGACGACGACGGCGGCGACCGTGAGGCGAATAAGATAAATCATGGAAGCTGTAGCTAATAAAAATGAAAGAAAAACTTAAAATTTCAAGGCATTATCGTCAAAGGTAAAATTCAATAAAATATATACTTATGCTTTTTTTTCCTGTATCACAACTTACATACAGTAGCTAAAACAAAAGAATCGATACAATCCATTCGAAGCGCCAATCGCGCTCAAATATTTTGGTAATGCTAGAAAGATGGATATCATCCGAAATAATTTCACAAGTCACATGTACACACACGCATTCACACAATTATGCTTCCAATATAGATTATTACCAGTTTTGTAATATCGTATCAAATAATTTTCCCTGCATAGAATATACCGTAAATGTCCGTAATATGCTACCTCTTTACATATTATTAATCTAATATTGAAAATTAAATACTAAAATATGATATATCATATATGGAAGGTTTAAAAGAAAGCCTGCTAGAGCTCATTCAGTCGTCAAAAATTCCACAATTTTACAGAAGTGTATACTTGAGATTATACGTGGTATAATCTGGTAATATTAAGCTTAAGTGCGTTTAGGTGCGCTCTTGCAAAATATATATTTTCGAAGATACGTGTAACGCGTAAAGGAGCCAAGGGAGAAAAAGGAAGAAAAGCGTGAGATTTGCTTGTTAAGTGGAAGGGAAGAAAACTTTGAAACTATGGATAAGCAGGATATAGATTCTAATTATTCTGATGACTTCTGATGTCGTATGAATATATAAAGATATATGAAAAAGTATTGTTTAAAAAAGTATTAAAATATAAAGAAATAAAATATAAAAAATAAAAAACATAAAAATGTAACAAGATGAGAAATATAAAAATATGAAAGGATAAAAAATATTAAAATGTAGAAAAAAAATGTAAAGTTAACAACACACAAATGTAAAATAACTACATGTATTAAAAATATATGTAATATAGATGTATAACGGAAAGGACTCAATATTCAATTACAGAATCGCTATACTTCACTTCGTATCGTCGGTGAATATGAATCGTTCGTATTATAAGTACTTCTATTTCATGGAACACGAGCGTTCTTAATAATAATGTAGAAATTTATCGTGTTTGCCGTAAGTTGACGTAAAATATGTTTGACACGACATTAATCGTGACAATGTCCCAATTAGCAATTTAGTTGCGTTACAATTAGAAAGACAATTGACAATTTTGAAATAGTTCAGCACGTACTCTTTATTTGGCCTCCCATTTTCTAGTACTGCTTAATGTTGATTTCTGAATTCACTTGATTTTCCGCTGATTTTCGACTTTTAATTAAACGTTACATAGTCAACTCGCCGCGATAAATTGTATTTTCACTCGGGATGATAATGCAGCTTGTTCATATTTGAGGTTTGGATGGCTGTTAGTGTGTACGCCTCGCCGACAGGACTCCGCAATTTAACACGATCACTGATTTTATTGGTTTTCCGGCTTTCGTGCCGAATTCCTCGATCTATTTAATCGTGGCAGATATAAACAGTTTGTTGCAGCTGTGTGGTCAAATTTGAATATGCGGTGGGTGAGTAATTAAATTTCTCGTGAAACGCGATGCTTGACGTTTAACGGCACCGAAAGCTTCGTCTTTTCTTTTTTTATTATCCGGAGAACGCAGGCGAGATCCAGATGTATGTCTCGTTCGAAGTATCTCCGAGACGATTTTTCCCGATTTCGATAGCTCGGTATACATCGAATTATATTTCGTATCGTGCGCGAATGAAAAATAACGAGCCTAATTAATATCATATATACATTCGAAATGTGTGTGCTCTTTTACTCTTCTACCTTCGGAAGGTTTCCGGACATTTTCGACACGAAAATGAATTAAAATTTGTCCTCGACTCGAATCCACACGCGACGAGTTTGCTCGGCAAAACTTGACTAGTCGCGCGATTGCATTATAAATCCGAGTGTGTTATTTTGACGCGCATGAGTGTATAATTGGCTGAAGCTTTCCTTTTCACGTTTCTTATTGTCATAAATCACGTCATCACGTCATGCATTTAGATATCATTTGATACGTTTAAACGTGTTACTTGACATGATTCAAGATGTGAAGGTGACGTGTGAAGAAAGCTTCAGTCAATCACACACCCTTATGCGTGTCAGAAAAACACTCGGATTTGCAATGTGATAGACCTTATCAATAACAATGCTGCAAGAGTTGTATGATCAATACAACTGTAGTTAAGTACACGATTTGGTTCCCTCAAGGAAATTTCGAAATACGACTTATCTTTCCAAGTTCGACGTACTTTACAAGTTACCCGTTAGATGGCTCATACGGTCGCGCATCCGTTCCAATTCGATCGATCAGATCTGATCGACAAAGTTGGGACGGTCGGTTATTAGTTTCGAGATTATTCCACGCAAATTATTCAAGTGGACATTCGTGCGTTTCCGAATTTGCCCTCGGAGTCATTCAGATTCGGCGTGCCTCAGATTAATTTTTTCACGTTACGTTCAGATTTCCGTGTATTAGCAGTTGGTAATGTTGCATTATCGTACGAGCGGCGAAAAGCCACGCGACAGGCGTGTGGCTCTTCGACGCTGAATTGTCACCTTATAAACGTTCGTCATTCCGGCAACCACTCGGCCGAAAACGACATTATGCCCATCCACCGTCTTCAAATGCTTAAATGTAAGATTGAATTTGGAATCGTTTCTGCCGGCGTCATCGGTGCACATTGACAGGATGCCGGGTCCGGCGTGGCACAGCTCAAAGTTCTCACTGTTAAATGAAGTGCCGTATATGGAGATGCCGCCGGTGCCATTGAACTTTGTGACATCTCCTCCTTGGCACCAGTACCCAATGACGATACGATGAAACGGAGTGCGCCTATGAATTGTAAATTTTCTACGAGTTTCGTTTCGCAAGTTGCAACTTTAATTTCTGTAATTTCTGAGCGAATCCGCGGAAGATTGATCGACCTTTTTTCAACGTTGAATTTCAACGGCCATTTTTAAGAGTGAGAGAAAGAGAGAAAGAGAGGGGGGAGTGTCTTTTCCAATCCGTCAAGGCTCTTCGACATTGGAAAAGATATTCGGTTTTAACGTTTACGTTTAATAATAAATGCATACTTATACGATAATCCGTTGTCGCCATGACAGAAAGTTGCGAAGTTCTCGCATGTGCGCGGTACAATGTCGTTGAACAGTTCGAATATTATCCTCCCGAAATTGTGGTTTTCCTCCTGGAGCCCAACGTCAAAGTAGCATCTTGTTCGATTTGGAGAGAGTAATTGTTTCTCGACACCTAACTCAATGGAATGTTGCTTAATCGTTGAAGAAAATCTGCGTGATATATTGTAAGTTTTAGAAAGAAGATAAACTTTCTGCACGAAATCCTTTCACCCGAATTATTTTTTTATATGTATAAACATTATGTATAAATATTCGCGTGTGCGATTGAAATAATTAACCTCAAGCTATGTTTTATCAATCGTCGATTTTTCCAGTTCTTTAGTAACTCGCGTGTAAGGTATTCACTCGTCGCTTTATTGATTTTCTTCAGTATTTCCCGATTCTCTTTCACGATTCGTTCGTTTTCTCGATCCTGCCCTTTAAGTCTCGATTTGTACTTGATATCCGGCCTCCAACAAATTACATTTCCCTAAGGATAAAATAAATGCTTAATGTTGCAGCCTCATATATTTCTTACACACGCAAGTTGATATTATTTAAAGTTATCTGAAGATACCGTCCGAAGGATCGCTAGATGATCCTATCCTCAAGTATATACAAACCTTAACTTCACTTGATATAATAACGCACGCCGCACATGCGAAAAATTACATTGATATTAGAAGAACATTGACAGGGAACAATACTAACCCCCAATCGATGTATTACGTTCATTTTCCTCAATAGATTTAAGTTTTCCTTGTCTACTTCCTCAATTCGTATCATGTCTTGTTGCATATTAAATGGTCTCCAGTAAATAGATGCTTTGAAATGCGGAGCTTTGTTATCGATTTTTGGTGTAACGTGCTCACGGCGAAATCTCTTATACCTTTTATTATACATGACTTATTTTTGCGTATACTAAATCTCAATCTTATTATACGGATTGAAAACGAAAATGATTCATGGTAAATCTATATCAATGACGATATACTTTTGCGTTAATTTTATCTACAATATTTTATTTTACGGACTCATAAACCATATTTTTTTTGACACATTTCTTCGTTCGCGTAAATTCACACCAAACTGACGCGATATTCAGGTGACAATTATTATTGCGTAACATTCGGATTGCATTTTAATAGTAAACTAAAAATGTGCACGGATAACGTGTACGTTTGATAAACGAACACAATAATACTTATTATTTAATTAACTTATATACATGAATGGTGCTAATGAACCCATATAAAAACATATCCTTCATTAATTAATCAATTTTATACATTTGGTTTCATTAATAAATTAAATTTGTAATTAGCATTAAACTACATTCAACAGTAATTGGGGTTGATACAAGACTATAATACGGCAAAAGCGCGTTACTGCACCTTGAACCGTTTAGGAGATATCGAAGGCTAAAGTTTTTCAATTTGCACCGTTAATATCTCTGCTCCTACTGGGAATTGAGAGTCGAGTTTTATGGTGAGAATAGAGTTGATAGAGTACTATATTGTGGCGAAAAAACAGGCCTGTATCTTGAGCCGTTTAGGAGACATCGAAGGGTAAAGTTCACCAAATTATACCGTTAATACCTCCGCTTCTACTAGGAATTGAGAGTAGAAATATTTCGTGGGTTGTAGGGTTTTTACAGCACTATATTTTGGTGCAAAAAACAGGTCTGTATCTATAGCCGTTTAGGAGATATCAAAGGTTAAAGTTTTCCAACTTGTACCGTCGATATCTCCGCTTCTATTGGGAGTTGAGAGTAGAAATTTATGATACGTTGTAGGGTTTTTACAGCACCATATTTTGGTGCAAAAAACAGGCCTGCATCTCTAGCCGTTTAGGAGATATCAAAGGTTAAAGTTTTCCAACGTTTGTCCGTTGATATCTCCGCTTCTACTAGGAGTTGAGCTTAGTAATTAATGGTGAAATTTAGGATTTTTAGAGGACTATATTTTGGTGCCAGAAACAGGCCTGTATCTCTAACAGTTTAGGAGATATCGAAGGTTAAAGTTTTCCAACCTTTCTCCGTTGATATCTCCGCTTCTACTGGGAGTAGAGAGACGCCATTTACGGCAAAATGTAGGGTTTTGAGAGGACTTTAATTTGGTGCCAGAACCAGGCCTGTATCTCTAACCGTTTAGGAGATATCGAAGGTTAAAGTTTTCCAAGCTTTCTCCGTTGATATCTCCGCTTCTACTGGGAGTAGAGAGTCGTCACTTACGGCAAAATGTAGGGTTTTGAGAGGACTTTAATTTGGTGCCAGAACCAGGCCTGTATCTCTAACCGTTTAGGAGATATCGAAGGTTAAAGTTTTCCAAGCTTTCTCCGTCGATATCTCCGCTTCTACTGCGAGTAGAGAGTCGTCACTTACGGCAAAATGTAGGGTTTTGAGAGGACTTTAATTTGGTGCCAGAACCAGGCCTGTATCTCTAACCGTTTAGGAGATATCGAAGGTTAAAGTTTTCCAAGCTTTCTCCGTTGATATCTCCGCTTCTACTGGGAGTAGAGAGTCGTCACTTATGGCAAAATGTAGGGTTTTGAGAGGACTTTAATTTGCTGCCAGAACCAGGCCTGTATCTCTAACCGTTTAGGAGATATCGAAGGTTAAAGTTTTCCAAGCTTTCTCCGTTGATATCTCCGCTTCTACTGGGAGTAGAGAGTCGTCACTTACGGCAAAATGTAGGGTTTTGAGAGGACTTTAATTTGGTGCCAGAACCAGGCCTGTATCTCTAACCGTTTAGGAGATATCGAAGGTTAAAGTTTTCCAAGCTTTCTCCGTCGATATCTCCGCTTCTACTGCGAGTAGAGAGTCGTCACTTACGGCAAAATGTAGGGTTTTGAGAGGACTTTAATTTGGTGCCAGAACCAGGCCTGTATCTCTAACCGTTTAGGAGATATCGAAGGTTAAAGTTTTCCAAGCTTTCTCCGTTGATATCTCCGCTTCTACTGGGAGTAGAGAGTCGTCACTTACGGCAAAATGTAGGGTTTTGAGAGGACTTTAATTTGGTGCCAGAACCAGGCCTGTATCTCTAACCGTTTAGGAGATATCGAAGGTTAAAGTTTTCCAAGCTTTCTCCGTTGATATCTCCGCTTCTACTGGGAGTAGAGAGTCGTTACTTACGGCAAAATTTAGGGTTTTGAGAGGACTTTAATTTGGTGCCAGAACCAGGCCTGTATCTCTAACCGTTTAGGAGATATCGAAGGTTAAAGTTTTCCAAGCTTTCTCCGTCGATATCTCCGCTTCTACTGGGAGTAGAGAGTCGTCACTTATGGCAAAATGTAGGGTTTTGAGAGGACTTTAATTTGGTGCCAGAACCAGGCCTGTATCTCTAACCGTTTAGGAGATATCGAAGGTTAAAGTTTTTCCAAGCTTTCTCGGTTGATATCTCCGCTTCTACTGGGAGTAGAGAGTCGTCACTTACGGCAAAATGTAGGGTTTTGAGAGGACTTTAATTTGGTGCCAGAACCAGGCCTGTATCTCTAACCGTTTAGGAGATATCGAAGGTTAAAGTTTTCCAAGTTTTCTCCGTCGATATCTCCGCTTCTACTGGGAGTAGAGAGTCGTCACTTACGGCAAAATGTAGGGTTTTGAGAGGACTTTAATTTGGTGCCAGAACCAGGCCTGTATCTCTAACCGTTTAGGAGATATCGAAGGTTAAAGTTTTCCAAGCTTTCTCCGTTGATATCTCCGCTTCTACTGGGAGTAGAGAGTCGTTACTTACGGCAAAATTTAGGGTTTTGAGAGGACTTTAATTTGGTGCCAGAACCAGGCCTGTATCTCTAACCGTTTAGGAGATATCGAAGGTTAAAGTTTTCCAAGCTTTCTCCGTCGATATCTCCGCTTCTACTGGGAGTAGAGAGTCGTCACTTATGGCAAAATGTAGGGTTTTGAGAGGACTTTAATTTGGTGCCAGAACCAGGCCTGTATCTCTAACCGTTTAGGAGATATCGAAGGTTAAAGTTTTTCAAGCTTTCTCGGTTGATATCTCCGCTTCTACTGGGAGTAGAGAGTCGTCACTTACGGCAAAATGTAGGGTTTTGAGAGGACTTTAATTTGGTGCCAGAACCAGGCCTGTATCTCTAACCGTTTAGGAGATATCGAAGGTTAAAGTTTTCCAAGTTTTCTCCGTCGATATCTCCGCTTCTACTGGGAGTAGAGAGTCGTCACTTACGGCAAAATGTAGGGTTTTGAGAGGACTTTAATTTGGTGCCAGAACCAGGCCTGTATCTCTAACCGTTTAGGAGATATCGAAGGTTAAAGTTTTCCAAGCTTTCTCCGTCGATATCTCCGCTTCTACTGGGAGTAGAGAGTCGTCACTTATGGCAAAATGTAGGGTTTTGAGAGGACTTTAATTTGGTGCCAGAACCAGGCCTGTATCTTTAACCGTTTAGGAGATATCGAAGGTTAAAGTTTTCCAAGTTTTCTCCGTTGATATCTCCGCTTCTACTGGGAGTAGAGAGTCGTCACTTACGGCAAAATGTAGGGTTTTGAGAGGACTTTAATTTGGTGCCAGAACCAGGCCTGTATCTCTAACCGTTTAGGAGATATCGAAGGTTAAAGTTTTCCAAGCTTTCTCCGTTGATATCTCCGCTTCTACTGGGAGTAGAGAGTCGTCACTTACGGCAAAATGTAGGGTTTTGAGAGGACTTTAATTTGGTGCCAGAACCAGGCCTGTATCTCTAACCGTTTAGGAGATATCGAAGGTTAAAGTTTTCCAAGCTTTCTCCGTCGATATCTCCGCTTCTACTGGGAGTAGAGAGTCGTCACTTACGGCAAAATGTAGGGTTTTGAGAGGACTTTAATTTGGTGCCAGAACCAGGCCTGTATCTCTAACCGTTTAGGAGATATCGAAGGTTAAAGTTTTCCAAGCTTTCTCCGTTGATATCTCCGCTTCTACTGGGAGTAGAGAGTCGTCACTTACGGCAAAATGTAGGGTTTTGAGAGGACTTTAATTTGGTGCCAGAACCAGGCCTGTATCTCTAACCGTTTAGGAGATATCGAAGGTTAAAGTTTTCCAAGTTTTCTCCGTCGATATCTCCGCTTCTACTGGGAGTAGAGAGTCGTCACTTACGACAAAATGTAGGGTTTTGAGAGGACTTTAATTTGGTGCCAGAACCAGGCCTGTATCTCTAACCGTTTAGGAGATATCGAAGGTTAAAGTTTTCCAAGCTTTCTCCGTCGATATCTCCGCTTCTACTGGGAGTAGAGAGTCGTCACTTACGGCAAAATGTAGGGTTTTGAGAGGACTTTAATTTGGTGCCAGAACCAGGCCTGTATCTCTAACCGTTTAGGAGATATCGAAGGTTAAAGTTTTCCAAGCTTTCTCCGTTGATATCTCCGCTTCTACTGGGAGTAGAGAGTCGTCACTTACGGCAAAATGTAGGGTTTTGAGAGGACTTTAATTTGGTGCCAGAACCAGGCCTGTATCTCTAACCGTTTAGGAGATATCGAAGGTTAAAGTTTTCCAAGCTTTCTCCGTTGATATCTCCGCTTCTACTGGGAGTAGAGAGTCGTCACTTACGGCAAAATGTAGGGTTTTGAGAGGACTTTAATTTGGTGCCAGAACCAGGCCTGTATCTCTAACCGTTTAGGAGATATCGAAGGTTAAAGTTTTCCAAGCTTTCTCCGTTGATATCTCCGCTTCTACTGGGAGTAGAGAGTCGTCACTTACGGCAAAATGTAGGGTTTTGAGAGGACTTTAATTTGGTGCCAGAACCAGGCCTGTATCTCTAACCGTTTAGGAGATATCGAAGGTTAAAGTTTTCCAAGCTTTCTCCGTTGATATCTCCGCTTCTACTGGGAGTAGAGAGTCGTCACTTACGGCAAAATGTAGGGTTTTGAGAGGACTTTAATTTGGTGCCAGAACCAGGCCTGTATCTCTAACCGTTTTGGAGATATCGAAGGTTAAAGTTTTCCAAGTTTTCTCCGTCGATATCTCCGCTTCTACTGGGAGTAGAGAGTCGTCACTTACGGCAAAATGTAGGGTTTTGAGAGTACTTTAATTTGGTGTTTGAACCAGGCCTGTATCTCTAACCGTTTAGGAGATATCGAAGGTTAAAGTTTTCCAAGCTTTCTCCGTCGATATCTCCGCTTCTACTGGGAGTAGAGAGTCGTCACTTATGGCAAAATGTAGGGTTTTGAGAGGACTTTAATTTGGTGCCAGAACCAGGCCTGTATCTCTAACCGTTTAGGAGATATCGAAGGTTAAAGTTTTTCAACCTTTCTCCGTTGATATCTCCGCTTCTAGTGGGAGCAGAGTGTCGTCACTTACGGCAAAATGTAGGTTTTTGATTGGACCTTAATTTGGTGCCAGAAATAGGCCTGTATCTCTAACCGTTTAGGAGATATCGGAGATTAAAATTTTTCAACTTGTACCGTTGATATCTCCGCTTCTATTGTGAATTGAGTGTCGAGGTTTAGGGCAAAAGCGTGTACCTGTTTTTTGTGTCGTTTATGAGATACCGAAGATTACATGTTTAAATTTAAATAAATTTTAATTTAATTCTTTAATTTTAATGTTGATATCTTCGCTTCTACATGGAGTTGGAAGTCGATGTTTATGGTGTGAATAGGGTTAATAAAGGACTATATTGTGGCGAAAGCGCGTTCCTAGGTTTTGAGCCGTTTCCGCGAAGAAACTGGTCGGAGGACGTTCTCAGCCGTAGTGGAATTTGACGTTTGCGTTCGCAAGGGCCTAATATTTTACTCGCGAAGGGACGTCATCGTCCTTCTTTTCACAACGGTGTCGGATGTTTAGCTCCTTTCTTCCTAATTTTCTGCGACAACAAGACCGCGTCGGGGCCCTAACGGGGCATGTTCGCTTATAACTAGCGTTTATCTGAAGAGCGCTTCTCGGGAATATTCTGCTCGAAGGGTTAGTCCGCGATAGAAAGTTTCCTGCGATCGGAGACCGCTTTAGTTTAAAGTTAAATTGTAGCAAGAGTATTGTTATCGGGCAGCTCTGATGCGGGCTGCTGGCATCAATCTGTGACGTCTACCGCGCGCTTTTGCGATTACCGGTAAATTCAGTGTTCTCGATTGCTCGCGTGATTTCAGGTGGCCATAATATGGGGATAATACGTGGCAATGTGTGGCAATAATATATAGCAGTAATATACGGCAACAATATATGGCAACAATATATCGCAACAATATATGGCAATAATATATAGCTATAATATATGGCAATAATTCATGGAATATATTTTTCGTTATAAATGTCAATGCAAATTTGCGGCATGCACAATATAATAATAAAAGAGCTCTCTGTAAGTATTGAGTCAAACGCTCACCAATGATGATGTTGGTAATGTCCCGCTGCCAATGTCCAACCAGGTCTACCAATGTTCTTCCATGTCCGCTACCGCTCTCCATGTCGCTCAACATTCATCTTGCAGCGCGTCCCACGGTGATTGCTACACTTTCATGACGCGGTCGATATTTGTATTAGAGCGGCGATATTTGCGTCAAATAACGAACGTTTTATGTCGACATCGGTGGAAACTTTTTATGCGCTGCGAAACGGACTTTATAAACTCGATCGGCAAGGAGCAAAAACTGTGTGAAAATTTATGGACTCGTCCAACGGACTTTTACGGCGCTTTTCGCGATTGCATCGGAAAAGTCACGAAAATGCGGTATTATCGATATCTACGAGTGCAATATTCACGAATGCACGTGAGGAAAGATTAGACAATCAAAAACCGGTCGCTTCAAGGGAACGCAAAAATAGAGAAGCGGGGCAACGTTTTCACGCATGATAGTTCCGTCACGACGAAGCTTACGTTCGCGATACTTTGGCGAAATGAGAATTTAAGTCTTCTTTGTTGGAGCACGGGTAAAAATGCGTATTTTGATAACCGCGGTCGCGATATTCAAAGGCACGCGAGCGAGAATACCTCAAGCTCGGCGTGCGCTTGCGCAATCTGTGCGCGCATTATACGCTACTCGAGACAATAGGGATCGTGATGAATGGACAATATTGCCATATAATTCTACAGCCTGTTTTGCAAATAAAAGAAAAGCAGCAACGGTATCGGCATTTATGCGTATGAATATATTTTACACGGACAATTGAATATTGTCAAATAATTATATCGTTAAATAATTCTGCGGCCCGCTTGAAAAATAAAAATAAAGCAGCTGATGACGATTTCGTGTTTGTACATCGCGGTTGTACAGAATATTTCTTATTCAGATGACTGAATATCAATAGAGAATCATTCATTTTATTTTAAATCTCGTATGTAATGCAGGATATCGCGATCAAATAATTCCCTAATTGTTTCGAGCAATGTATTGAATTCAACGTCACAAACACACACATGCAAGAATCTATTTGCAATTCGCATTGACTTGAACGATATTTCATCTGGTCACACCATATCCGTCATGCGGAATTTTGTTTTTCTTTTTATTTTGCATTTACTCACCGAAACGACTTGCAGTCAGAGCCGGCCACGTTCCGCTTCAACTCTGTAACAAAAAATTCACATTCGTTTATGAGATCAGACCAACGAGTGCGGGCGAGTAAAATTGTAGTTTACCCTTTGCGATCGTAATTCAAGTCGAGTCGGAAATTATATCCCAGCTCTAGATCGCCAAGAGTCAAACAGAGGATTATAGTAAATTTGTAAACTTACCTTCAAGCCGACTCTGCTTGGCCCGAACCGAATCCTTCGGTGCGGCACCCGCGTCCGCCGAATTGCTGTTGTTTTCCGCACAACTGAAACAGAAAAATAATTTCCCGGTTAATAACCTGCGGTAGAGAGAGAATATCTTGGATCGGGCGAATCGAAAATACGGAAATATTTTGATGTGGGATTTTTATCTCAATATTTATATTTCAATATTGAAGATTTAAATGAGACATGAAACTTTCAAGAGAGCTGATGAGGAACAAGTTGCAAAGGCAAAGATCGTAAAGGGTTGAACACAGATGTATAGGAAACTTGTAAACTTTACCTTCCGATCTACTCTGCTTGGCCCGAACCGGATCCACCGGTACGGCATCCGCATCTGCCGGATTGTTGTTACTTTCCGCAACAACTAAAACAGAAATGTAGTTTTCCCAGTTGATAATCTGTGGTGGAGAGAGAATATCTATGATCGAGGTAAATCGGAAATACGGAAATATTTTGATATGGGATATTTATCTCAATATTTTAGTTCCAACATTGAAAATTCAAATGAGACATGAAGCTTTCAAGAAAGCTGATGAGGAACAAGTTGCAAAAGCAAAGATGTTAAAGGGTTGGACAAAGATGTGTAAAAAACTTGTAAACTTTACCTTCCAGCCGACCCTGCTCTGCCCGAACCAGATCCTCCGGTGCGGCATCAGCGTCCGCCAGACTTGCTTCTCGCAACGTCTGGAACAAAAATTTAGCTTTCCTGGTTGGTAAGCAGCGATAGAGAAAGAATGTTTGATCGGAATGAATGGAGAATATTCGCTACGGTTTTTTTCTTCATTGACATTGAAAGTCTAGATAGGACATGGAGCTCTTGAAAGAGCTGACGAAAAAAGATGACAACAAGAAACGGAGACAACAGTTGTGTGCTCTCGAAAATATTCTTTTACAAATGGACATTTAAATTTGAATCCCGTAAGGAGAGTAAGCAAACTTGAAATTTTGTAATGCTTGACGCAAATTTTGTGATACCATTATTTTTGGAGAAGATACAAATAAAATGATATAATTTGATTTTGGTTTATTTTTATTTGGTTAAATTATTATCTTCTTCTATAAAAATAGAAATTTGGATAATAATATTTCATGTTAACGTATTTAGATTAGTTATCATATAAAAATAATAAATACATGGTACTCAATGCATGCGACTTACATTGTCGTATTCTTACTGGTGTCCTTTACTCGCGGCATCATAATCCTCGACCGAAATAATCCCTGTGTCTCGGAACGTCGCCTCATCCCTCATTGTGAATGTAATCCCTCGGATCGCTCACTGTCACGGACACTGTCATTGCACTATTAAACACTGCACAATTAAACTATTAATGACGTTCGGATAATAGGCCTTTCGCGTCCGCGTACACGTAAGCTTGTAATTCGTGCCCGACCGCGAAATATTTTTTCGCGATTTCGTCGAGACACGTCATCAGAATTACACGAGAAGCCGCAAATTTTCGCGTGTCGATACAGACTACACTCGCTAATGAGAGGACCTCGCGTCCGCGTTAATTAGGCGTTCGAACATTACTAACGCCGCGACAATGACGCAGTATATTGCTGGAGAGTGACGCGGTCCGTGCGGCTTGAGTGCCCGAGTCTAACTGGAGGCCATTTTGCGTCGCCGCAGCATGTAGCCGCTTTTCGGCGGGAGACGAATTCCCGGCTTCTGATTGGCTGGGGCCTCCCATCCGGCCATCGCCGTCTCGGTACGTACGTTGCGCCTATTCGTGATTGTCCCCAAGCTGTGTAGCCTCAGGGACTGTTTAACGGTCTTAAGGCTCGTCTACAATAGCTGGAAGAGTAAGGCTGTAAGGCTGTAACGTAAGCTGTCAGCGAATGAAAATATTTCATTTCGTCGTCACGGATCTAACTACTGGACGGGTAAATGTGAAATAATTGTTTAGCCGCGTTAATTAAAATATATATTGTTGCAATAAAAGAAGGTTATGTAAATAGAGTGTACTTAATAATAGAACTTATTTTTAAACGAAATAATCCAGCAGCACAGCACAGGAACGCATCTCACCACAGTTGGTATGGTGTGGTAGTAGCTTAAAGTTTTATTTAATACTATAATTTCGATCCTAATTATTTAACGACGATGGATCTAACTAAACGCGGTGACGCTCTTTGCACATGCGAATTACAGATCGTCGGAGTCGATTGCTATGCGTCAGTTCTCAATTATCCCGGTCATCACGATAGGTCCTTAGGTGGTTATTTCGCAATTACGCGTTTTTACTGACTATGTTATCGTAACGGATCGAGATCACAGAACATACTAGCGCGATACTGGAGGCATGCGACTTACACGTCTGAGACGTTCACGTAGGGGGATTAACGCCGGGATGCAGCAGCTCTCTCGCTCTGTGTCACCAGCGGCTTTTCCTCCTACTCCCTCGGGTTTTCGCACGGCAGGATAATCCTGGGCACTGTCCGCGAGTGTTCACCCACGCCCGGTTTCGCGATTACCTCTCGTTACGCTATGACGCAATTCCCTTTGTTACGGGACGATATTCCGCAACACGTGTGTGCACCGTTCGCGCGTCCAGCAACGACTCCTGTGCACACTTCACGTGCCTAGCAACGACTGAGCAGGCTTGTGCCTGCTCGAAGCACAACGGCTTCCCCTACTGCTCGTTTTTTTTTTTTTTTCTACGGCGGTTTTCGCTACAAAGGCGACCCTTATCTACAAAGCGGGTCGCCGCACTTCGTGTCTATATACATGCGTCAGGCTCGTACCTAATCGGGGCCCCCGCTGTGCTAAATAAAATTTTTATAAAATTATCGGCGCCGCTACCCAACGATTCGATAGTAAATAAATAAATTATCGCACGCGATATTTCTTATCAAGAGGTTCTTAGTTACCTCGAGTATTTCAATTAAAATACGCAAAACTTGATTTTCAACACGGATGGTGAGCTGGTTGTTTCGTGATTCGATTTAAAGTTAGTTAACAAATTATTAATAATAAAGACTCGTTAATTACGAATATGCACCTCACCATACGTGGTTACTTGTAGAACATAAAATAATGAATATATTAACCCATATGCGTGTTATAATAAACAATCTAATAAATTCGGCCAAGCCAAAATAAAATTTAACCGTTAAGTTGTGACCGGAGCGCGGGTGACCCATAAAATTTGGACCTCACCTATATGGTGACTCTTACCTATATGGTACCTATTTGATACCTGTATGGTCCCCCTGTATGGACCCTCGATGGTACCCTACAGGGTATGGTGCCTCTATGGTTTGGTACCTGTATGGCCTTGCTTTATGATCCCTCGATGGTACCCTAAACGGTATGGTACCTGTATGGTCTCCTATTCGGAGCCCCTATGGTGTCCTCCTTGGATCGGTTGATTACCTTGATGGTCCACCTTGATGGGACCTCTAGGACGCGAGTCTGGTACCGGGATGGTACTCCTACGTGGTTGGTTCCAATGAACAGGATGGTGCACCTGTAAGGGTCCGCGAAAATACCGCGATGGTCCCAAGCTAATATTTATGGACAAATTGAAAAATTTTTGGTTAAAATTGTCTGTCTCGAGTTCCGCGCCTCAGCTTTGCCCCCGACGCACCTTTTATTATCGGTCGCCACCTTATTTTTTGGATTAATAAGGAAACCTTCGGTTTGAATTAATATCAAAGAAATCTATATGAAATGCTGGTTCGCGTCGCTGGACGGATTCTTTACTACAGTCGGAACTTATATGGAATACGATCGTGTACGAACGGAGGATAGATATGATGGGTACGTATGTATATCTTGAATAAATGTTAAACAAACAATATCACATATATATTTATAAAATACAATAACGCTCTTATACTCTACCCTGAAATAATGGTTATTATTGTTGTTACTAGCTACGTCGGTTCGAATGGGCCACGCCCTTCGCGCTGACCTATGTGGTCGTATGGTCTAAGACGTATTTGCGGAATATAAAATATCAGACTTCCGTTCATCAAGCTTCTTTAACGACGCGCGTCTTAAATAACCGCTTTAGGCCTTTATCAATTCTCGTATCCCGAACGTTGGAGTCACAGAGTCGTGAACATTATTCACTAGCGAGTATTACTGACCGCGAATACCTATATGGTACAATCTCGTAGACGTATAAATCTATGGCGCGATTCACTATACAATTACGCGTAGCACGTCGGAATGGAAATAGACGAACTTACGATCACGCTCGAGGAATTTCTGGTACTTACGGGAGGCTTGCGCAGTCTCGCAATCAACTATCCCCGGAAGGGCTCTCTACTGCGCCGCTCGCTACGGCCGTTTCCTCTCCCCCTTGGGATCCGCCGCTTCCCACGGACTGTTATCCCCACTACGCGCCTCCTTTGTCCGCACGTCCGCTCTATAGTCGGACGCGGCACGCACTGTATACGTCTTTGTCATGCTCGCGTCAGGACCGTAGCTATCATGATGCGTCGCCCGCTTTTATATAAAACACAAAATTCTTTATAGTTCTTAAACTAAAAACAATATAATAAATCGGCTCGTGGCGACGGATACCTTATCGGACAAGGTATATATGCGCAAAAGTACGTTTTACAAAATGTGGCTAAAACAAAACTAGACCTGTAAATAATAAAAATTCCAATGCCACAGTGTTAAGAACGCAGCGCACATCAATAATTTATAAATAACTTAATTTTGACCTATATGGTTCTTAGGTGGTACCTATGTGGCACCTCGCTAAATCGACTACCTATGTGGCTCTTATGGTCTTAATTGGTTCCCTGAGTGGTCAACCTACATGGACCTATGCGGCGACTTATACGGGATTCTTCTTGTGATCCTATGTGGTCTCCTTCGTGGTCCTCTAAGTGGTCTGCCTTGGTGGACTTGTCCCGTAACCTCGATGGTGTACCTAAGTGGCTCCCGGATGGTATCACCTCTTTAGATAGTAGGTCAGGACCTAGATCGTACCTCGGAGATATCCGGATGGCTGGTTAGATCCTAGATGGTAATCGAACGATGTTCCAATGGTTGGTCAGGACTTATATGGAACTCGGCTGATACTCGAATGGCTAGTCAGGTCCTAAATGGTAATCAGACTATATTCGGACCGTTGTTTATGGCTAGATTGTGACCAGGGTACGACGGCCCAGAAAATTTGTGCGAGCTCAATCCTATTATGGTCGTATGGTACTTCGACCGGGGTATGGTATGGTATATGGTATGGTATGGTTTTGGTAATGGATATGGTATGGTTAGGTTAGGTTTTGGCTAACATTATAACCTAGCCATTACTTAAACCAACCATACCAAGCCATAC